>NC_057803.1:190669425-190670150 GCF_018294505.1 Triticum aestivum
GCAGCATCGATCGGCTTCAGTTAGCAGCAGTAGCGAAGGAATCGCTCGATCGGGTTCACTTAACAGCCATTGCTCGATCGCTCGGGTTCAGTAACGCGTAGCCTGCAGTGTAATCGCTCGGGTTCAGTTAGAGCCCAACGCCTCGCTCGGGTTCAGTTAGAGCCAACGCCTGGCACACACGCGCGTACATGTACGAGAGAAGCACGCATCGCTCGGCCCCTGACCTCCCATCGTAACTGGGAACTCCCCGAAATTTTCTTCGCCCTCGCTTCTACCATGGTTTTTTCCGTCATGGACGGCCCAAAGAATGTCATACAGTTGCGTCTCCGGCCCGCCCAGGACAAAAATCCCATTTTCTGTCATGATTTTTTGTCATAGAAGTAGGAGCCCACCACATCTATGGTGATACCGGGTTTTGTCACAATTATCGTCATAGAAGTGTCATATGTATGACAGAAAAAAATTCGTTCGGCCCAAAATGTCACGGATGTGTCTTTTTTTGTAGTGTAGCCCGAGATTCGATCGTCGGTATCTATATAACTAGTTCAATCTCGTTACCAGCAAGTTTCTTTACTCGTTCCGTAATACATCATCCCGCAACTAACTCATTGGTCACATTGCTTGCAAGGCTTATTATGATGTGCTTTGCTGAGAGGGCCCAGAGATACCCCCGAAGCAAAAGAGTTGGGCTAGAAGAGTCCCGAGCCAACTACAAGGTTGGAGGG
>NC_057803.1:190670377-190691112 GCF_018294505.1 Triticum aestivum
GTGGACCCCCCCTGACTTGTTCTCGACGCAAAAAATTCCTATAAATATAGAAACCCCCAGAAATAAACATATAATAGGAGTTCTGCTGCCGCAAGCCTCTGTAGTCACCAAAAACCAATCGGGACCCTGTTCCGGTGATGTTTACTATGCAACTTTATCCTTGTAGACGTTGTTGGGCCTCCAAGTGCATAGTTTTGTAGGACAACAACATTTTTCCCTCAAGTGGATGACCTAAGGTTTCTCAATCCGTGGGAGGTGTAGGATTAAGATGGTCTGTCTCAAGCAACCCTGCAACCAAATAACAAAGTGTCTCTTGTGTCCCCAACACACCCGATACAATCGTAAATTGTATAGGTGCACTAGTTCGGCAAAGGGATGGTGATACAAGTGCAATATGGATAGTAGCTAAAGGTTTTTGTAATTTGAAATTATAAAAACAGCAAGGTAACTAGTAGTAAAAGTGAGCGAAAATGGTATTGCAATGCTTAGAAACAAGGCCTAGGGTTCATACGTTCACTAGTGCAAGTTCTCTCAACAATGATAACATAATTGGATCATATAACAATCCCTTAACATGCAACAAAGAGTCACTCCAAAGTCACTAATAGCGGAGAGAGACGAAGAGATTATTGTAGGGTACGAAACCACCTCAAAGTTATTCTTTCTGATCAATCTATTGGGTTATTCCTATAAGTCTGACAAAAACCCCTAGAGTTCGTACTAAAATAACACATTAAGACATACATCAATCAAAACTCTAATGTCACCTACATACTCCAATGTCACTGATACGTCTCCAACGTATCTATAATTTTTGATTGCTCCATGCTATATTATCTACTGTTTTGGGCAATATTGGGCTTTATTATCCACTTTTATATTATTTTTGGGACTAACCTATTAACCGGAGGCCCACCCCAGATTTGCTGTTTTATGCCTATTTCAGTGTTTTGAAGAAAAGGAATATCAGACGGAGTCGAAACGGGACGAAATCAACTAGAGAAGTTATTTTTGGAACGAAAGCCACCCAATGGACTTGGACCCCACGTCAAGGAAGGAACGAGGAAGCCACGAGGGTGGGGGCGCGCCCACTGATGAAGCTATGTACCTAGGGTAGGGGCACGGACCTGTCCAAAAGAGCCCTACCCAAGGACATCCCTAGAAGAAGTCACCTTTCAATCGACTTGAAGGTATCCCACTCGACAGGTTCAAGACACTCGACCAAGAAGCTATCACTCGACCATGAAGCCAACCACTCGACTGCCAGGAGGCTTAAAGTCACTCCGTAGGCAAACGATCGGCTATTAAGTAGTCTTTATGGTCATTATGGCACTTTATCAGGGGCGTTACCAGTAACGCCCAACCTTAAATGTACCTTAAACCCTGCATTACTGAGGGCAGGAGAGGACCGGCGAACTCTATATAAGCCACCCCCCTCCTCAGTATGAATGGTTCGCACCCCTGTTATTCATACACACATAATCCAATCGACCACCTCCGGGCACCGAGACGTAGGGATGTTACTTCCTCCGAGAAGGGCCTGAACTCGTAATCCTCGTGTGTTTACAACTTCCCAATAGCTGAGATCTAGCCTCTCCATACACACCCCCCTACATCACTGTCAGAGTTAGAACCACGACAGTTGGCGCCCACCGTGGGGCCAGGAATCTTAGCGCCTGATTGGAGAAGTTGTGATTTTTCCGATCCCTTTGATCATGGTTTCGTGCAGAGTTTTGGTGGAGGGCCGCGAGATCCGCCTCGGCGCGCTCATGTTCATCGCTGACGACTCCGCCTGGCTTCAGGAGGCACCACTCGACATCGACGCGCTCCCCGTTCGCGGTGCGACGCACTTCCGCGCATGCGTTCGTGGCGTCCTCATGCGGTAGCCGTCGACCCAGTATCGGTCGGCCCCTGTGTCGTCTCCCCGCTCTGTCTCCCACCGGCGCAAGCGCTCCGGTCGGTCAAGACTTCAGAGGTGGGTGAGGCATGCCGTGGCTCACCAGTCGGCCGCCCCACAAGTCACGGCAATCGAGCCCGACGAATCCCTCTGCGGCCTGTTCGACCTGTTGACTGGCTCCGCAGAGACCGCATCCGAGTGCGACAGCAGCGACCCAGCGGCTGAGGTTCTGGCAGTCGATGGAACGCACAGTACTCACGGTTTCCCTCGCGCTGATGGAGGCGCGGGTGGGGGCGACCCGTCACATCCCCACGATGAGTATCTCCCCGAACCTCTCACGTCATTACAGCGAGAGGAGCTTCGCCGCCGGAACATGGACGCAGTCCACACTCCTATCATCGGAGAGACCCCCGAGGCCCGGGCCTTGGAGGACGTGCGCTTGGCTAACTTGGCCGAGCGCACTCGACTGGAGAATCTCCAGCGAGCACTCGATGAGCAAGCGCGTCGGCGGGCTCCCGAGTCTAGTTGACGTCAGCTCTTCCTGCCGACGCGGGTATACCGAACCCCAGTTCAGAATTTGGCCGCCGCGGCCCATATAGCAGAATCGATTCAGCCCTCCCAGTCGGAGGCTGGCAGGGGCTTGTTGCAGATCAGAGCATTGCTCCGGGCGGTGGGAAACCAGAATTCCGCTGTTTCTCAGTCGCGGAATAGGATCCACAGTCGATCCATTGCAACAGATACAGTCCAGTCGGCTCACAGCCCGAGATTGCCCCCGAGGCGTGAGGGACGTGGTGACCGGCATGATCAGTACAGAAGGAATGAGCAGTATGATCACCGATCCGATCGTGATGATCGACGTCGATTGCCAACCCCTCCCCCAAGGAGTGGGTCATATGCGCCTCGACATCGAGATGACAGGCGCCCTCATAGTGTCGGGCAGAGGATTCCAGTCGACCCCAGGGACCTAGGCTATGACGCGAGATCTATCCTCGTTCAAGGTTTGGTTGACAGGAACAGAGCTCATCGGGAAGGCCACACCAGAGATGCGCCTGCCAGCAGCAGAGTACATGTTTCGGGACCAGAGTGTTTCAGTCGAGCCATCAGAGCCGCAGTGATTCCTCCCAACTTCAGGTTGGCGACTGGAGTCAGCAAGTTCACCGGTGAGTCTAAGCCTGACACTTGGCTCGAAGATTACCGAGTGGCTGTACAGATTGGCGGTGGCAATGATGAGGTGGCCATGAAGCATTTGCCTCTCATGTTAGAGGGCTCAGCCAGAGCGTGGCTAAATCAGTTGGCACCCAGCAGCATCTACACTTGGGTGGACCTCTCCCGAGTGTTTGTCACAACCTTTGAGGGAACATGCAAGCGACCCGCAGGCCTTACAGAATTGCGTTCTTGCGTACAGAAACCGAATGAAACTCTGAGGGATTGCATCCAGAGGTGGATCACATTGCATCACATAGTTGAGAATGTGCCTGACCATCAAGCAGTTTGTGCCTTTAAAGAAGGCGTTAAATACAGAGAATTGAATCTGAAGTTCGGTCGAACTGGAGAGATGTCTCTGAACCGGATGATGGAGATTGTCACCAAATACGCTAATGGTGAAGACAAAGATCGACTCCGGAGTGGCAAGCACAAGGCAGTCACCCAAGAAACCGGAGGAAACTCCAGTCGGAAACAGAAGCGGAAGGCCGAGCCAGCCGCCCCTGGGGAGGCCCTGGCCGTAACCCAGGGAAATTTCAAGGGAAAACCCAAAGGCCCCTGAAAGCCCAAGAAAGTCAAGGATCAAGATGGAAATGATGTTTTGGATCTGCCATGTCACATCCACACCAAGAAAGATGAAGAGGGTAATTTTATTTACCCAAAGCATACCACTCGACAGTGCCGGCTCCTGATCCAGCAGTTTTAGGGCAAACAATCCAAAGATAAGGAAAAAGAGTCGGACAGAGTTGAGGACAAGGAAGATAGTGACGATGGATACCCCCAAATCAATTCCACCCTGATGATTTTTGCTTATGTCGAAAGCAGAAGTCGACTGAAAGTCATTAACCATGAGGTGAATATGGTTGCTCTGGCAACACCCAGTTATCTGAAGTGGTCTCAGACTGCCATCACATTTGACCAGTCTGATCACCCTACGCACATTGCCACTCCTGGGAGGCAAGCTTTGGTGGTCGACCCAGTTGTCGAAGGCACTCGACTGACCAAAGTCCCGATGGATGGTGGCAGTGGCCTGAACATATTGTATGCTGAAACATTGAAAGGAATGGGCATTCCGATGTCCAGGCTCAGTACCAGTAACATGAGCTTCCACGGAGTCATTCCTGGGAAGAAAGCCGAATCACTCGGCCAGATCGCTCTTGATGTGGTTTTCGGTGATTCAAAGAATTACCGCAAGGAAAAATTGACATTCGAGTTGTGGACTTCCAAAGTGCTTATCATGCCATTTTGGGCAGGCCAGCTTACGCACGCTTCATGGCTCGACCATGTTATGTGTATCTCAAATTGAAGATGCCTGGTCCCAAAGGTGTGATCACTATTACAGGCAATCGGAAGAAGGCAGAAGAGTGTTTTCAGAAAGGCTCAAAGATTGCTGATGCTCAGATGGTAGTTGTTGAGCTGCAAGAGTACCAGAAGACTGTTGATCCGAGTGAATTGCTACGAGCCAAGAAGCCTGCTTCAGAATCTGCTTTTCAGTCGTCCGGTGAAACAAAGCCAGCCCACATTCACCCGACCGACCCCGATGCTGCCCCGACTCACATCTCAACGACGCTCGACTCCAAATAGGAAGAAGCGCTCATCCAGTTCCTCCGTGAGAACTGGGACATCTTCGCATGGAAGCCTTCTGACATGCCTGGAGTTCCCAAGGGGCTGGCTGAGCACCGTCTACGAGTCGACCCGAAGTTCAAGCCTGTGAAGAACATCTTCGACGGTCCGCCGTCCAGAAGAGGAAAGCTATTGGCGAGGAGGTAGCTCGGCTCTTAGCAGCGGAGTTCATCCGAGAGATTTACCACTCCGAGTGGCTCGCCAATGTTGTCATGGTCCCCAAGAAGGACAAGTCACTTCGCATGTGCATTGACTTTAAACATATCAATCGGGCCTGCCCGAAAGATCATTTCCCTCTCCCCCGCATCGACCAGGTAGTCGACTCGACCGCGGGGTGTGAGCGTTTGTCTTTTCTAGATGCTTATTCAGGGTACCATCAGATCCGTCTGTATGGACCCAACGAGATCAAAACGGCTTTCATCACCCCATTCGGGTGCTTCTGTTACATCACCATGCCCTTCGGCCTCAAGAATGCTGGAGCCACGTTCATGAGGATGATCCATAAGTGTTTGCTCACTCAGATCAGTCGAAACATAGAAGCGTACATGGATGATATTGTGGTTAAGTCACGGAAAGGTTCCGACCTACTGACTGACCTTACCGAAACCTTTGCTAACCTCAGGAGATATGATATCAAGCTCAATCCATCGAAGTGCACATTAGGAGTTCCAGGTGGAAAGTTACTCGGTTTCCTCGTTTCCGAACGAGGAATCGACGCCAATCCCGAGAAAGTTGGCACCATACTCCGGATGAAGCGCCCTGTGCGTGTACACGATGTCCAGAAGCTTACAGGTTGCTTGGCCGCTCTAAGTCGATTCATTTCTCGTCTCGGTGAAAAGGCGTTGCCTCTTTACCGACTGATGAAGAAGTCTGACAAGTTCGAGTGGACTCCAGAAGCTGATGCAGCGTTCGCAGAGCTCAAACTCTGCTCTCCACCCAGCCGGTGCTTGTTGCCCCAATCAGTAAAGAGCCTCTGCTGCTTTACATTGCGGCCACGGGACAAGTTGTCAGCACAGTACTTACGGTCGAGCGGGAAGAAGAAGGAAATGCCTTCAGAGTTCAACGCCCAGTATATTACGTGTCTGAAGTTTTGACTCCTTCGAAGCAAAGATATCTCCATTACCAGAAGCTTGTATATGGGATTTACATGACCACGAAGAAGGTTGCACACTACTTCTCTGACCATTCCATTACAGTCGTCAGCGACGCTCCACTGTCAGAGATTTTGCACAACAGAGATGCAACTGGTCGAGTGGCGAAGTGGGCGATTGAACTCCTTCCCCTAGATATCAAGTTTGAAGCAAAGAAGGCTATCAAGTCTCAAGCAATTGCAGATTTCATCGCCGAGTGGATTGAACAGCAACTTCCGACTCAAGTTCACTCGGAGCACTGGACCATGTTCTTCGATGGATCTAAGATGATGAATGGTTCCGGTGCTGGGGTAGTATTGGTCTCCCCCCAAGGAGATAAGCTCAGATACGTTCTCCAGATTCACTTCGATTCCTCCAATAATGAAGTAGAATATGAAGCACTCTTGTATGGGTTGCGCATGGCCATTTCACTCGGCGTCCGGTGCCTCATGGTCTATGGCGACTCAGATTTGGTGGTCAACCAGGTGATGAAGGAGTGGGACGTCAGAAGCCCAGCTATGACTGGCTACTGCAACGCAGTAAGAAAGTTAGAAAAGAAATTTGAGGGGTTAGAGCTTCATCACATCCCCCGACTGAAAAATCAAGCAGCTGATGATCTGGCAAAGATAGGCTCCAAGAGAGAAGCCATTCCCAACAATGTGTTTTTGGAGCACATCCGCTCGCCGTCGGTCCAGGAGGATCCTTTTATAGAAGAAGCCCCGCAACCGAAAAGTGCCACAGATCCGACTGAAGTCGAAATTCCTGCTGTGGTCGACCTAGTCATGGAGGTCTTGGCTATCACTCCCGACTGGACGATACCATACATCGCGTATATCTTGAGGAAAGAACTTCCAGAGGACGAAGAAGAGGCTCGACAAATCATCTGTCGATCTAAAGCTTTCACAGTCATAAAAGGACAGTTGTATAGAGAAAGCGCAACTGGAATCGGTCAGAAGTGCATAACGCCAGAAGAAGGTCAGATGATCCTTGATGATATCCACTCGGGGACCTATGGTCACCATGCGTCCTCTCGGACCATTGTGGCCAAAGCATACCGAGCAGGTTTTTTCTGGCCCAGGGCAAACGAAATGGCGAAAGAGATAGTCGACAAGTGTGAAGGCTGCCAGTTCTACTCCAACATGTCGCACAAGCCAGCATCAGCTCTGAGGACCATTCCACTCGTCTGGCCCTTCGCTGTTTGGGGACTGGACATGGTTGGTCCATTGAGAACAGGCAGGAGCGGATTCACACATGTGCTTGTGGCAGTCGACAAGTTTACCAAATGGATTGAAGCCAAGCCTATCAAAAATCTTGATGCTAGCACTGCCATCGGTTTCTTCAGAGAGTTGATATTCAGATACGGGGTCCCGCATAGCATCATCACTGACAATGGGTCAAACTTCGATTCAGACAAGTTCAGAGCTTTTTGCGCCTCTCAAGGCACATGAGTCGACTACGCGTCGGTCGCGCATCCCCAGCCGAATGGACAGGCTGAAAGAGCAAATGGTCTAATTCTCAAAGGACTGAAGCCTCGACTGATGCGTGATCTCAAGCACGCAGCAGGCGCTTGGGTTGACGAGCTTCCGTCAGTTTTGTGGGGACTGAGGACCACCCCGAACCGGTCGACTGGAAGAATGCCATTCTTTCTGGTTTACGGGGCCGAAGCCGTCCTGCCGAGCGATCTACTTCACAACGCCCCCAGAGTCGAGCTTTATAACGAAGATGAAGCAGAGCAAGCCCGGCAAGACGCAGTCGACCTCCTAGAGGAGGAGAGGGAAATGGCTATGATCAGATCGACCATCTATCAGCAAGACTTGCGTCGATTCCATGCCAGAAATGTGAAGAGCCGAGCCTTCCAAGAAGGAGATTTGGTCCTCCGAGTGGATCAGCAGAAACCACACAAACTTGCTCCTACTTGGGAAGGCCCCTTCATCGTCACCAGAGTCCTCCACAATGGAGCATATCACCTCTACAATGTTGATCGCCACATCGACGAGCCACGAGCTTGGAATGCAGAACTGCACCGCCCCTATTACACTTGAGTTCTCCCTTGGACGAGATGTAATAAGAAAATAATTCTGCAGTTTATTTTTACCAAAGACAAGAGTGTTCCAATAATTGCTGTCACTTTTGTTTGCATACGAAATCACCTAGTGGGTGACTTAGCTGTGAATCCGTTCCACCTAAGTTTGAAAAATCCTACCGAGTGGAGAGCCAGACTCCCACTCGGGGGCTTAGCTGCAGCCCAGTGCTCACCTAAGTTTGAAAAATCCTACCGAGTGGAGAGCCAGCCTCCCACTCTGGGGCTTAGCTGCAGCCCAGTGCTTGCCTAAGTTTTCAAAAATCCTACCGAGAGGAGAGCCAGAATCCCACTCGAGGGCTTAGCTGCAGCCCAGTACTCGCCTAAGTTTGAAAAAATCCTACCGAGTGGAGAGCAAACCTCCCACTCGGGGGCTTAGCTGCAGTCCAGTACTCGACTAAGTTCTCCCACTTAGAGACTTAGCTGCAGTCAGGCACTCGCCTAAGTTTGAAAAAATCCTACCGAGTGGAGAGCAATCCTCCCACTCGGGGGCTTAGCTGCAGTCCAGTACTCACCTAAGTTCTCCCACCTAGAGACTTAGCTGCAGTCAGGCACTCGCCTAAGTTTGAAAAAATCCTACCGAGCGGAGGGCAATCCTCCCACTCGGGAGCTTAGCTGCAGCCCAGTGCTCGCCTAAGCATTTAAAAATCCTACCGAGTGGTGAGCCAGACTCCCACTCGGAGGCTTAGCTGCAGCTCAGTGCTCGCCTAAGTGTTTGAAAATCCTACCGAGTGGAGAGCAAACCTCCCACTCGGGGGCTTAGCTGCAGTCCAAGCACTCGCCTAAGTATTTGAAAATCCTACCGAGTGGAGAGCAAACCTCCCACTCGGGGGCTTAGCTGCAGTCCAAGCACTTGCCTAAGTATTTGAAAATCCTACCGAGTGGAGAGCAAACCTCCCACTCGGGGGCTTAGCTGCAGTCCAAGCACTCGCCTAAGTATTTGAAAATCCTACCGAGTGAGAGCAAACCTCCCACTCGGGGGCTTAGCTGCAGCCCAGTGCTCGCCTAAGTGTTTAAAAATCCTACCGAGTGAGAGCAAACCTCCCACTCGGGGGCTTAGCTGCAGCCCAGCGCTCGCCTAAGTGTTTAAAAATCCTACCGAGTGGAGAGCAAACCTCCCACTCGGAGGCTTAGCTGCAGCCCAGTGCTCGCCTAAGTACAGGACACAACCCAATCCGCAAGGACGACGAGGCGCAAGTCGACTGCTACCTTCTCCTTCGGAGTTGCGCCGCAAATACAAGGTTATTCCGAGTGAAGATCAAGTTCCACTCGACGAATCAAATCATGAAGATATTCAACGAGAAATCAAGATCAGATAAAGCCTAAAAGGTCCCAGACCTCATATCAAAGTACTCGAGCCCTCGGCTCGGCGGAGTTTAACGGTTATAAATCCACTCGGCATTCCGAGGCAAATTTAAAGTGAAGCATAAAAGCTTTTCATTCCTCAGGAGGAGGACTGGAAGGGGCGACGAACTCGTCCAAGTCGATCCTGTCTGCAATACGAGTGGCAGTAGCAATGAAAGTCTCCATGAAGTCTTGAAAGTTGTGCTTCCTGGTATTGGCAACTTGGATGGCGGCCGGCTTTTCTTCTCGCGCCTCCTTGCAATGGACGCGGACCAGAGACAGATCGACATCAGCACCACATCTAGCAGAAGATTTCTTCCATTTCGCCACTCGACCTGGGACTTCATTAAGTCGAGCCATCAGGGACTCGAGGTCGTTCTGAAGCGTCGTCCCAGGCCAGAGTGATGTGTCGATCCGCGACATCGCAACCTTCAGTCGAGCAAGATAGTCAACCACGCTGGCAATACGAGACTCCAGACCGAGCACGTTCATTGCAGCCTCATCCTTCACAAGGGAGTTAGCAAGGTCCAAGCCTGGCTCCACTCGACTGGTCTCCTCTTCAAAGTTCTAACAGAATTTTGCAAACACGATTCAAGAATAAGACAGTGACCCTACACAGACTTGGTAACTGCAAGACAGTCGAGGCAGAGTAATTACCTTCGAGCACGACGAACAGCTTCTTGGCGAGTCCACCGAGATAAGCCTCTAGATTGTTCCTCTTCCCCGCCAGCTCACCTGCCTTGTCGTGCAGAGCCACGTTGTCGTTCTTCAGTCGGCTGACCTCTTGATTGGCTACCTCGAGAGCAGCTTTCAGTTTGGAGCTCTCCTGCTCAAGAGCTCTGACCGAGGCCATTTTCTCTTCAGCAAGCCTCGTTTTGTCCAAGACCTCCTTCTATGCCTCTGCAAGATCTTGATCCTTCTTCTTTAGAGCTTCCTCCAGTTTATCTGCGGCGCATCGAGTGAAATCAATATCAAGAATGGACAAGAAAGAAAAGCCACTCATCAAGAATGGAGAACCTCACCAGCCATACATTTTGCTTCTTCTTGCGCCTTCTTCAAATTCTCCTAAGCAAGCTTCAAGTTAAGGTTGAGCTGGATCTGCTGATTCTCCAACTCAGTATAGCGAGCTACAAGTTCGCAGGATTTCTGTAAAAAGAAAAATCAGTCGACAGACGTCCAAAATAAGTTGCTTCCAGTAACTAAGAGACAATGATGACGTTTCTAAGACTATAGCCGAATCAAGAACATTCGACAATAGTCTCGGGGGCTACACCCAGTGGGTGCACTCGGCGTGCCCCCATGTAAAAAACAAACAAACAAAAAGTCGACTGCCCGCAGTCGACCGGATACAGTCCCATTCGACATGGCCTGACCAGACCGAGTGAAGAAATACAGCTACAGCAACACAATATAAAGACTACAGTCGACTGCCAGCAATCCACCGTAGTCTTGGGGACTACACCCAGTGGGTGCACTTAGCGTGCCCCCACTCGTCCAAGAATTGGCAGACACACCCAGTGGGTGTACATATACAAAGATCTTCGGAAAAGAGATTCTTCAAACAGCATATCATAACAGACCAAGTGTTGAGTCGACTGACCTGGACGTTGCTCTGAAGAGCCGAGCTCGTGTCATAAGCTGCTTGGCTGGCCTCCCGAGCCACCTTCACCTGCTCCATCATGATCCTCGCCTGGCGTATAGCCTCTTTTGCGGCAGCCGCTTGGTCCTCAGGGATAGGGTACGCGGCAAAAAGCGAAGGCGGATCCGCAGTCGACGTCGAAGGCCGCACACTTGTCAGAGGAATGGCGAAAGTCACAGAAGCCCGAGCGGTGTCACCACCATCCCGAGCTACGGCCTCAGATGCCGGAGCAGATTGGGGGGTCTTGTTAGCCGACGCCCTCTTGTTCCTCCTCACTCTCAGCGGTTTGTTGTCGTCGTCATCCGGGAGGTCGATAACATGAGGAGGGGCTACAAGGGAAACATTCAATCGACCAGAGTTGCAATAAATGATCAGTCGACTCAAAGCAGAACGTCAGTAATCGTACCAAGGTTGGAGGTAACAACATCCTCCATCTCTTGGTCATTGTCCTTGGTGGAGATCTCAGAAGTAGCAGCGCTGCAAATCTCGAAAATCAGTCAGTTGGCTCAATGAATCGACCAAGGATCTGTCCACGATCGACGAAGGAAAGCAAGTTTTATTATTACCCGGAAATAGTAGGGACAACCATCTTCATCTTGGGCAGAGCCTTGGGCGGCTTGGACAGCGTCGCGCGTGGGTGCTTGGGAGCCTTCCCAGTCGGCGTAGGAGAAGAGGTCCGAGGGCGTTTCGACGACTACCCAACAGAAGCAGTCGCCTTGCCACGTTCCCGCGCTGGATCGTGTGTGAGCTTCGATCGCTTCTCCGGGCGAGGGGGTTCAACCTCCTCCTCCTCCTCTTTGCTGGAGTCGACATTGTCGTCTCCCTCTCCTTCACCGTCGGACTCCCACTCACCTTGGTCGTTTCCACTCTCACCACCGCTCGCCTCCCCTTCCTCAGTTGGCTCCTGGGCCCCCTTGGGCGTCGAGTACATCTCGGTAGTCGCCTGGAAAACAACAGACAAGACGAAAGTCAATCGACATACTCAAAGAAGACCAATGAAGAAAACAAGATCCCAGTCAGGAGCATAAAGACATACCTGGTCCACATCATACGAGTTGTCGAGTGGAATTACCCTCCTGGCTCCTCGGGGGTTGTCTTTGTTCCCCGTGATGCTCGACAGCCACCCCTCCAGCATCTCGTCAGTAACCTCCTCCGGGTGGACCCGAGTGGTGTCGTCGAGACCTGAGTACAGCCACATCGGGTGGTCACGAGCCTGGAGTGGTTGGATGCACCTCCGGAGGAAGACCTCCAACAAGTCCATACCAGTCACGCCCTCACGGACAAGCTCAACCACTCGACCAGCTAGCACTTTGACTTGGGCCTTTTCCTCCGGCGTCACATTCAGAGAAGCAGGTTTTTCAGCTCGGTCGAGAGAGAAAGGGGGAAGTCCGGTCGAATGCCCTGGGGTCGCCTGGTCTTGACAGTAAAACCAGGTCGCCTGCCAACCGCGGACCGACTCCGGGAAAGTGATAGATGGAAAACAACTCTTTCCCCTCGTATGGATCGCCAGGCCCCGCACAGCTGAATCACCTGCGTCCTTTCGTCACTCGACTTGGCCTTCTTGACCGATTGAGAACGGCAGGTAAAGATGTGCTTGAAGAGTCCCCAATGGGGGCGGCAACCCAAGAAACCCTCACACATGGAAATGAAAGCAGCAAGATATACGATGGAGTTGGGAGTGAAGTGGTGGAGCTGCGCTCCGAAGAAGTTCAGAAAGCTCCGGAAAAAAGGATGGGGCGGCAGAGAAAACCCTCGGTCGATATGGGTGGCTAGGAGCACACACTCACCGTCGCGAGGCTGAGGTTCAATCTCTCTCCCCGGGAGACGCGCAGCTTCATGGGGAATGACTCCCCCCTCGACCATGTCGTCGAGATCTTCTTGCCGGATCACCGGCGGCATCCAGTCGCCCTGGATCCAGCCGCGGGGTAGAGCAGACCTTGAGGAAGATCCGCCCCGAGCAGATCTCTTCCCTTTCCCCTGCGCCGCCGCCTTCTTCGCGCGCTCCAGAGCGGATGTCTTGTCCTTCACCATCGCCGCCGGCAAATCTCGCACAGGTCTGCGGCGCTAGGGTGAGAGCGAAGGTGGCGGAGGAGCTTGCGAAGGGAGAGAGGAAGAAGAGAGCACACTGTTTAGAAACCCCGAGCCGGCTACTTATAAGAGGCCGCTCCCGAGTGGCTGACTGGTAGGCCCAGGCAATCCAGTCAAATCCCGCAGCAGACGCGCGCGCAGTACGTGGCGAAAAAGGTGGCGCAGAAATCGAGGAGCTTCCGCTTTATCGCTTCCGATTATTGCGGCCTCTCCCGTCCCATGCGCTTCCCGAAATCCGAATCCCACGACATCCGCGGGCTGCAAAACAACTTGTCAAAACATAAGACCCCGCTCGCGCCGACACTCGGTATGTCACAAGTAAAGAAATTCACTCAACAAAAGGCCTGGAATGGATCAAGGTGACTGAAAGAGGTTGATGATGTCATCCGTGATGATTGACCCAAAACAAGGCACTCATGTAGCCCGAAGAACCAGTCGGAAATATCCCCAACTCTTTCCCCACTCTAACCTCGATCCATTCGGGGGCTAATGATGAAGCTATGTACCTAGGGTAGGGGCACGGACCTGTCCAAAAGAGCCCTACCCAAGGACATCCCTAGAAGAAGTCACCTTTCAATCGACTTGAAGGTATCCCACTCGACGGGTTCAAGACACTCGACCAAGAAGCTATCACTCGACCATGAAGCCAACCACTCGACTGCCAGGAGGCTTAAAGTCACTCCGCAGGCAAACGATCGGCTATTAAGTAGTCTTTATGGTCATTATGGCACTTTATCAGGGACGTTACCAGTAACGCCCAACCTTAAATGTACCTTAAACCCTGCATTACTGAGGGCAGGAGAGGATCGGCGAACTCTATATAAGCCACCCCCCTCCTCAGTATGAAGGGTTTGCACCCCTGTTATTCATACACACATAATCCAATCGACCGCCTCCGGGCACCGAGACGTAGGGTTGTTACTTCCTCCGAGAAGGGCCTGAACTCGTAATCCTCATGTGTTTACAACTTCCCAATAGCTAAGATCTAGCCTCTCCATACACACCCCCCTACATCACCGTCAGAGTTAGAACCACGACACCCACCACCCTAGGGCGTGCCCCCTGCCTCGTGGGGCCCTCGTGGCTCCCCTGATGTACTTCTTCCGCCTATATAACTCCACGTACCCTAAAACTTCCGAAAAAAGAACATAGATCGGGAGTTCCGCCGTCAGACGCCTCCGTAGCCACCAAAAACCAATCTAGACCCATTCTGGCACCCAGCCGGAGGGGGCAATCCTTCTCCGATGGCCATCTTCATCATCCCGGTGCTCTCCATGACGAGGAGGGAGTAGTTCTCCCTCGGGGCTGAGGGTATGTACCAGTAGCTATGTGTTTGATCTCTCTCTCTCTCGTGTTCTTTACTTGGCATGATCTTGATGTATCGCAAGCTTTGCTATTATAGTTGGATCTTATGTTTCTCCTCCCCCTCTTCTCTCTTGTAATGAATTGAGTCTCCCCTTTGAAGTAATCTTATCGGATTGAGTCTTTAAAGATTTGAGAACACTTGATGTATGTCTTGCCGTGCGTATCTATGGTGACAATGGGATACCACGTGATTCACTTGATGTATGTTTTGGTGATCAACTTGCGGGTTCCGCCCATGAACCTATGCATAGGGGTTGGCACATGTTTTCGTCGTGATTCTCCGGTAGGAACTTTGGGGCACTCTTTGAGGTTCTATGTGTTGATTGAATAGATGAATCTGAGATTGTGTGATGCATATGGTATAATCATACCCACGGATACTTGAGGTGACATTGGAGTATCTAGGTGACATTAGGGTTTTGATTGATTTGTGTCTTAAGGTGTTATTCTAGTACGAACTCTAGGGCTGTTTGTGACACTTATAGGAATAGCCCAACGGATTGATTGGAAAGAATAACTTTGAGGTGGTTTCGTACCCTACCTTAATCTCTTCGTTCGTTCTCCGCTATTAGTGACTTTGGAGTGACTCTTTGTTGCATGTTGAGGGATAGTTTTATGATCCAATTATGTTAGTATTGTTGAGGTAACTTACACTAGCGGAAGTATGAACCCTAGGCCTTATTTCCACGCATTGCAATACCGTTTACGCTCACTTTTATCATTAGTTACCTTGCTGTTTTTATATTTTCAGATTACAAAAACTATTATCCACTATCCATATACCACTTGTATCACCATCTCTTCGCCGAACTAGTGCACCTATACAATTTACCATTGTATTGGGTGTGTTGGGGACACAAGAGACTCTTTGTTATTTGGTTGCAGGGTTGCTTGAGAGAGACCATCTTCATCCTACGCCTCCTACGGATTGATAAACCTTAGGTCATCCACTTGAGGGAAATTTGCTACTGTCCTACAAACCTCTGCACTTGGAGGCCCAACAACGTCTACAAGAAGAAGGTTGTGTAGTAGACATCAAGCTCTTTTCTGGCGCCGTTGCCGGGGAGGTGAGTGCTTGAAGGTATATCTTTAGATCTTGCAACTGAGTCTTTTAGTTTCTTGTTTTATCACTAGTTTATTTATAAAATAAAAACTATAAAAAATGGAATTGAGTTTGTCTCATATGCTTCACCTTTTTAATATCTTTCATGAGTATGATGGAAAGGATAATTGTGCTCAAGTGCTAGAAGAAGAAATCTATAAAATGTTTGGCACTAAATATTTGAATGATGAGCATGATTGCAATGTTGTTAGTATGAATTCTTTGAATATCCATGATGCTAATGATGATTGCACTAGTTATGATGAAAATGCCTCCTATAAAGATGTCAATTTTTGTGGAGTAGACTGGGTTTGCAAGTACACACCATATAGGGAAGATAGATATTGCAAGAGGCATAAGTACTTAGAAACCAAATCGTTGCAAGAAAGCATAGGTGAGTGTGCTAAAAGATTCAATATTTTTCGTGCCCCTTGTGAACTTTGCAATGAACATGGTCATTTAAAGCTCCAATGCTATTTGTTTCATGATCAAGTTGTGTCCAAACATTGTGATAATTTGATTACCCTTGAGCATCATAAAGAGCTTAGCCTTCTTTTGGGTTATGAAGAAATGAAACGTATAACTGAGGGTATTCCAAAGTTTAATCTTGATAGAGTTCTTGATTTTGATCTAGAGAAAATTTATATGTATTGTGCGGTGAATTGCATTGATAATCCTTATATTGCCAACTACATAAAGAAAAGAAAACAATTAGAAGATGAAGAGAATACTAATGAAAGGGAAGAGACTTCCCAATATCCTCCTATTTATTTCTTATGATGAATCAGGCAACGAGGAGGAGCCTCCTATTCAACCAATCTCATTAATAAGGAGCTCCAAAAAGAGTATTGAACCCACACATGATGTGGTGAAGAAGAAGAAGAAAAGAAAAAGGAAGAGAGGTAAAAAGGTATCTCTCCCAAATAAAGTTGCTCCTATTACTATTGTGCCTCATGAAAATATAATGTAGAAGATAATGATACTTCTTATGATCTTGAAAATCTTTTTGGCACTTGCTTGGAAGAATATAATAATTTCTATACTATTGGTGCTATCCATGCTATTAATGATGAGAGTGATTATGCTTATGATACAAAAAGGCCCAAGCTTGGGGAAGCTATGTTTGATGAGGATGACATATTTGAGAATATATTTGCTGCAATTAATGTTTGTCCCAAGCTTGGGGATGCTACGCTTAATGATGATATTTTTAGCCTTCCATGTTTAGATATGCAAAGTGATTATGATGAGAACAAAGTTGCTACTTATGATGATTATTGTGATGAAACTTATGCTATAAAAAGTAGTGATGATTATACTTATAAAACTTGTCATGATTATGATTACCCCTTCTCTGAACATTACTCTTTTAATATGGAAACAATTTATTGTATTCAAGTCTCTTATGATACTCCCACTATTCCGAATGAGAAGAATTTTGCTTATGTGGTGAGTAATAAAATTTCTATGCTTGTAGATAATGAAAAGAATGCTTTAGGTACTGGTTATATTGTTGAATTCATTCATGATGCTACTGAAAATTATTATGAGGGAGGAACATATGCTTGTAGGAACTGCAATAATATCAAGTTTCCTCTCTGTGTGCTTAAAATCTTGAAGTTTTGCTTGCTTTACCTTCCTATGCTAATTGATTATTGTTTTCATAAGTTGTTTGCTCACAAAATCCCTATGCACAAGAGGTATGTTAGACTTAAATGTGCTAGTCATATTATTCATGATGCTTTCTTTATGTTTCAATTCTTATCTTATATGTGAGCATCATTGAAATCATCATGCCTAGCTAGGGGCGTTAAACGATAGCGCTTGTTGGGAGGCAACCCAACTTTACTTTTGTTCCTTGCTTTTTGCTCCTGTTTAGTAATAAATAATTCATCTAGCCTCTGTTTATATGTGGTTTTATGTGTTTAATTAGTGTTTGTGCCAAGTAGAACCTTTGGCAAGACTTTGGGAAAGTCTTGTTGATCATGCTGTCAAAAACAGAAACTTTAGCGCTCACGAGAATTGCTGCCATTTTTATTTGGAGAGTGATATTTAGTTAATTCTTTTTAATATGATTAATAGATAAATTCCTCAGGTCCAGCAATTTATTTGAGAATTTTATGAGTTCCATAAGTATACGTTTGATCCATATTACTACAGACTGTTCTGTTTTTGACAGATTCTGTTTTTCTTGTGTTGTTTACTTATTTTGATGAATCTATGGCTAGTAAAATAGTTTATAAACCATAGAGAAGTTGGAATAAAGTAGGTTTAAAACCAATATAAATAAATAATGAGTTCATTACAGTACCTTGAAGTGGTGATTTACTTTCTTATACTAACGGAGCTTACGAGTTTTCTACTTTAAGTTTTGTGTTGTGAAGTTTTCAAGTTTTGGGTAAAGATTCGATGGACTATGGAATAAGGAGTGGAAAGAGCCTAAGCTTGGGTATACCCAAGGCACCCCAAGGTAATATTCAAGGATAGCCAAGAGCCTAAGCTTGGGGATGCCCCGGAAGGCATCCCCTCTTTCGTCTTCGTTCCTCGGTAACTTTACTTGGAGCTATATTTTTATTTACCACATGATATGTGTTTTGCTTGGAGCGTCAATTTATTTTGTTAGTATTTGCTTGCTTTTATTTAGAACAATGTTTTGCATCTTTTATTTCAATAAAAGTGGCATTGATAGCCTTTACTATGCCTATGTTACAAGTATACATGTTGCTGTTTGGAAACAGAAAGTTTACCGCTGTTGCAATAATTCCCTAGAAAAGTCAGAATGTGATAAAATGTTGAAACATTTTGCATATTAAGCTATGATAAATTTACTACAGTGGGAATTTTATTTCATAATTTTTGGAGCTAGGGAAGTATGGATGTTGCAGCATTCTTTACAGACTATCCTGTTTAGGCAGATTGTTGTTATGTTTGCATTGTTTCATATGTTTGCTTCTTTAATGATTCTATTTGAGGATAGGACTATTAAATATGCAGAGGCATTTAGTATGCAATGTTTAATAATAATTTTAGTGATTTGCTACAGTAGAGTATGATAAGGTTTTGGCAATGGTTTATACTAACTTATCTCACGACTCCTTGTTGAGTTTTGTGTGGATGAAGCTTTTGAGATATAGGGAGACCGTGATATGAGAGGAATTAAGGAGACATAAAAGCTCAAGCTTGGGGATGCACAAGGCACCCCAAGATAATATTTCAAGAAGTCTCAAGCGTCTAAGCTTGGGGATGCCCCGGTTGGCATCCCACCTTTCTTCTTCAACAACTATCGGTTAGTATCGGTTGATCCTAAGTTTTTGCTTCTTCACATGATGTTTGCTATTCTTAGATGTCATTTTATTTTTCTTTGCTTGCTGTTTGAATAGAATACCAAGATCTGAAATTATTAAATGTTAGAGAGTCTTCACATAGTTGCATAATTATTCGACTACTCATTGATCTTCACTTATATCTTTCGGAGTAGTTTGTTGTTGCTCTAGTGCTTCACTTATATCCTTTTAGAGCATGGTGGTAGTTTTATTTTGAAGAAATAGATGAACTCTCATTCTTCTCTTATATTATTTTGAGAGTCTTAATAGCATGGTAATTTACTAACATCCTAATATGCTAGGTATTCAAGAATAATAAAATTCTCTTATGAGTGTGTTGAATACTAAGAAAAGTTTGATGCTTGATGATTGTTTTGAGATATGGAGGTAGTGATATCAAAGTCGTGCTAGTTGAGTAGTTGTGAATTTGAGAAATGCTTGTGTTTAAGTTTGCAAGTCCCGTAGCATGCACGTATGGTATTGTGTAACAAATTTGAAACATGAGGTGTTATTTGATTGTCCTCCTTATGAGTGGCGGTCGGGGACGAGCGATGGTCTTTTCCTACCAATCTATCCCCCTAGGAGCATGTGCATAGTGCAGAGGTTTTTGATGACTTGTAGATTTTTGCAATAAGTATGAGTTCTTTATGACTAAAGTTGAGTCCATGGATTATACGCACTCTCACCCTTCCATCCTTGCTAGCCTCTTCGGTACCGTGCATTACCCTTTCTCACATCGAGAGTTGGTGCAAACTTCGCTGGTGCATCCAAACCCCGTGATATGATACGCTTTGTCACACATAAACCTCCTTATATCTTCCTCAAAACAGCCACCATACCTACCTATTATGGCATTTCCATAGCCATTCCGAGATATATTGCCATGCAACTTTCCACCATCCAATTTATCATGACACATTCATCACTGTCATATTGCTTAGCATGATCATGTAGTTGACATAGTATTTGTGGCAAAGCCACCGTTCATAATTTTTTCATACTTGTCACTCTTGATTCATTGCATATCCCGGTACACCGCCGGAGGCATTCATATAGAGTCATCTTTGTTCTAGTATCGAGTTGTATCATTGAGTTGTAAATAAATAGAAGTGTGATGATCATCATTCAATAGAGCATTGTCCCAAAAAAAGAGAAAGGCCAAATAAAAAAAGGAAGGCCAAAACAAGGCCAAACAAAAAAATAATAAAATAAAATAAAAGGGACAATGCTAGTATCCTTTTTCCACACTTGTGCTTCAAAGTAGCACCATGATCTTTATGATAGAGAGTCTCTTGTTCTATCACTTGTTGGGGAACGTAGTAATTTCAAAATTTTCCTACGCACACGCAAGATCATGGCGATGCATAGCAACGAGAGGGGAGAGTGTGATCTACGTACCCTTGTAGACCGACAGCGGAAGCGTTAGCACAACGCGGTTGATGTAGTCGTACGACTTCACGGCCCGACCGATCAAGCACCGAAACTATGGCACCTCCGAGTTCTAGCACACGTTCAGCTCGATGACGATCCCCGGACTCCGATCCAGCAAAGTGTCGGGGGAGAGTTCCGTCAACACGACGGCGTGGTGACGATCTTGATGTACTACCGTCACAGGGCTCCGCCTAAGCACCGCTACAATATTATCGAGGATTATGGTGGAAGGGGGCACCGCACACGGCTAAGAATATGATCACGTGGATCAACTTGTGTGTCTAGGGGTGCCCCCTGCCCCCGTATATAAAGTATCAAGGGGAGGAGGCCGGACGGCCCCTATTGGCGCGCCAGGAGGAGTCCTCCTCCTAGTAGGACTCCTACTAGGAGGGGGAAAGAAGTGGGGAGGGAGAAGGAAAGGGGGGCGCCGCCCCCCCCCCCTCTCCTAGTCCAATTCGGACCAGGGGGAGGAGGCGCGCGGCCCACCTTTGGTTGCCCCTCTCTCTCTCT